>NC_053498.1:139718525-139745018 GCF_905171775.1 Rana temporaria | reverse complement strand
TCTGTGGCGCTCTTCTCTCCCCCCCCCGTCTGGCGCTCTTCTCTCCCCCCCCCCCCCCCCGTTCTGTGGCGCTCTTCTCCCCCCCCCCCGTCTGTGGCGCTCTTCTCTCCCCCCCCGTCTGTGGCGCTCTTCTCTCCCCCCCCCGTCTGTGGCGCTCTTCTCTCCCCCCCCCGTCTGTGGCGCTCTTCTCTCCCCCCCCCCCCCCCCCCCGTCTGTGGCGCTCTTCTCTCCCCCCCCCCCCCCCGTCTGTGGCGCTCTTCTCTCCCCCCCCCCCGTCCGTGTCGCTCTTCTCCCCCCCCCCCTCCGTGTCGCTCTTAGGGTGGAGCAGGTGGTACAAAAAGTTGTAACTGTGGGGATTGAGCTGATGGAAGTGGTAATAGATTAGTTGGAGACGTGATGGGCTTCCCTGAAGAGGTGAGTTTTCAGGGATCGCCTGAAGGTACCAAGTGTAGGGGATAGCGAGTTCCAGATGATGGGAAAAATAGCGGCGCTATACCGTCGAATTAGCCGTGGGATTCGGCCGCTAGCAGTGCAGTATTAACCCCCGCTAGCGGCCGATAAAGGGTCAATACCGCCCGAATGCGCCTCTGCAGAGGCATATTGCCGCGGTTTCCCAATGGAGAACCCCCCCCATCACCTCTCCCCCAATGGAGAACCCCCCATTACCTCTCCCCCAATGGAGAACCCCCGTCACCTCTCCCCCAATGGAGAACCCCCCGTCACCTCTCCCCCAATGGAGAACCCCCCATCACCTCTCCCCCAATGGAGAACCCCCCGTCACCTCTCCCCCAATGGAGAACCCCCGTCACCTCTCCCCCAATGGAGAACCCCCGTCACCTCTCCCCCAATGGAGAACCCCCCATCATCTCTCCCCCAATGGAGAACCCCCCATCACCTTCCCCCCCCAATGGAGAACCCCCCATCACCTTCCCCCCCCAATGGAGAACCCCCCATCACCTCTCCCCCAATGGAGAACCCCCCGTCACCTCTCCCCCAATGGAGAACCCCCCGTCACCTCTCCCCCAATGGAGAACCCCCCGTCACCTCTCCCCCAATGGAGAACCCCCCGTCACCTCTCCCCCAATGGAGAACCCCCCATCACCTCTCCCCCAATGGAGAACCCCCCATCACCTCTCCCCCAATGGAGAACCCCCCATCACCTTCCCCCCCAATGGAGAACCCCCCATCACCTTCCCCCCCAATGGAGAACCCCCCGTCACCTCTCCCCCAATGGAGAACCCCCCCATCACCTTTCCCCCAATGGAGAACCCCCAATCACCTCTCCCCAATGAAGAATACATTGTGTGCATGTTGCTGTAGCTCAGACTGCAGACACCCCCACCTTAGTTGTATACAGTACTATATAAATAAGGATGTCTGTTGCTACATGAAGACATAATGACCACAATTGCTGGTGGTTATTAGGCGTGAGTGTGCTTTGATGAGCACCTGGATTGGTCCATTAGGGAGTTTGCTGAATAGGGGGGGGGGGGATGAGAGTCATTAAATTTATCATTGCCAGTGGTTTGCTGTTTGATGTGTCAGGTGAGTTTGTTTTTCCATTACCTAACAAATCCTTGCAGCAAATATTGCCTATCTGACATGTCTGGTTTCCTGCCTGTTCACACACGTTCCCCTGATTAGATGTTATGCACCCGTCATTTGATACATCCACACACATTTTGGGTGTCTTTTTACCAAAGAAGCGTTCAAAAGAATGACCTGTCATGAATCTTTGAATCTGATTATCCAGCATGAGGCAATAGACTGTTAAAGCGAGCATGAGGCTATGGATGGGTAAAGCGGGCGTGAGACTGTGGATGGGTAAAGCGGGCGTGAGACTGTGGCTGGGTAAGGCCGGCCTGAGACTGTGGCTGGGTAAAGCGGGCGCGAGACTGTGGCTGGGTAAAGCGGGCGCGAGACTGTGTCTGGGTGAGGCGGGCGCGAGACTGTGTCTGGGTGAGGCGCCGGCGCGAGACTGTGTCTGGGTGAGGCGCCGGCGCGAGACTGTGTCTGGGTGAGGCGCCGGCGCGAGACTGTGGCTGGGTGAGGCGCCGGCGCGAGACTGTGGCTGGGTGAGGCGCCGGCGCGAGACTGTGGCTGGGTAAGGCATCAGACAAAATTGTACCCCCAACAATTTCCAGTGTTTAAGTCTTCACACTCTGAGAGGTTTAAATGGACATCTATCCCTTGAAATGACCTAGTGAGAAAGTCGTCTCATTCAGCAGCAATGTAACTAAATGAGAGAGCCGTCTGATTTTTAAATAAATTAAATTAAAGAAAAGCAATCAAATTACTTATAATTGCCTTCCTCATGGGACTGGCAGGATAAGTAGAAGTCATTTCTAGCTTTTATTTTATTTTGACATTTTTATACTCTGAATAGAAACTGACACATCTGGTGCATCACATCAGAATATGTTCATTATCTGCATACGGGAAATGACCGGCAGTGGCTGCGTATGATGGGCGCAGTGGCTGCGTATGATGGGCGCAGTGGCTGCGTATGATGGGCGCAGTGGCTGCGTATGATGGGCGCAGTGGCTGCGTATGATGGGCGCAGTGGCTGCGTATGATGGGCGCAGTGGCTGCGTATGATGGGCGCAGTGGCTGCGTATGATGGGCGCAGTGGCTGCGTATGATGAGCGCAGTGGCTGCGTATGAAGGGGCCCAGTGGCTGCGTATGATGGGGCCCAGTGGCTGCCTATGATGGGGCGCAGTGGCTGCCTATGATGGGGCGCAGTGGCTGCCTATGATGGGGCGCAGTGGCTGCCTATGATGGGGCGCAGTGGCTGCCTATGATGGGGCGCAGTGGCTGCGTATGATGGGGCGCAGTGGCTGCGTATGATGGGGCGCAGTGGCTGCGTATGATGGGGCGCAGTGGCTGCGTATGATGGGGCGCAGTGGCTGCGTATGATGGGCGCAGTGGTTGCAATTGAGTTTTAAAAAAAAAAAAATTGTTTTTGCCCCCCCAAAAATTTGGAGCAGCAGCTGCCACTGGTCTCTACATGGCTAGAGTCATTAGATTGTAAGCTCCTGTAGCGCAGGGATCGGTGTGATTGGCTTTGTGCGCTCGGAGTCGGGGGCAATGTAGCTATTTTCCTGGGACAATGAGGGTTAATAATTAATACCATTTTATTAAAGTCCTAATACTGTATGAAAATAGCCCAACTTCAATGTGGTTAAAAAATACATTGTCCTAATTTTCTTTTTCTTTTTCTTTCTTTTAGTTAACAAGCATAAACCATGGATCGAAACCACGTACCACGGGATCGTAACGGAGAACGACAATGCCGTCTTGCTAGACCCTCCTCTTATAGCGCTAGACAAAGATGCCCCCCTACGCTATGCAGGTATGACCCGTCTTATCAGTGTGTTCTGGGGCCGCCTTTTCTCTTATGTTGGATCTGAATTGTAAAATAAACCCAATGATGTGTTGCGCTGATATTTTATTTTTGTCTGTTTTATAATATAGATACGTTGTAGCCTTTTGTCTTTTTTTTTATTGCTAACCTTAAATTGCTTGCTGTGATCTCTGCACGTTGTTGCATAACAATTGTCTCTCGATGTTGGGCCTGGAGCCCACGTGACTCCGGACACAGTGAGAGTATTTGATGCAGAGCTTGGCTAATTGGCAGTGATGAAGCTGGCTCCCAGCCTGGCATACCGGCATCCACGCACGTCAAGTCACTGGCCGCTGTGCCTCGTCATTGCTGAATGATCACATTGGAGTGTTCTGCCTCAATGGCTTCCTCGCCCCCCGGCTTCCCAAGCCTCTGACTGCCAGAGACAGCACCTCACATCTGACCGGGGAGCGCTCTTCCAATTCTTCCACTCCGTTTACCAGCAAATTGTTCATATAATCTTATTTCTGGGAAAAACACATGGCAGTGGACAGGCTAATATACTAATGTGTGCGCATCTGGGTGGATGTTATTGATGATAACGCACTTTATTTTGCTCTCGTTCTCTCTCTTTCATGGCTCTCTCACACTCTCTCCCTCTCTTCCATAGCGCGCTCTCTCTTTCATAGCACCCCCTCTCTTTCATAGCACCCCCTCTTTAATAGCGCTGGCTCTCTTTCGTAGCTCTCGCTGGCTCTCTTTCGTAGCGCTGGCTCTCTTTCGTAGCTCTCGCTGGCTCTCTTTCGTAGCTCTCGCTGGCTCTCTTTCGTAGCTCTCGCTGGCTCTCTTTCGTAGCTCTCGCTGGCTCTCTTTCGTAGCTCTCGCTGGCTCTCTTTCGTAGCTCTCGCTGGCTCTCTTTCGTAGCTCTCGCTGGCTCTCTTTCGTAGCTCTCGCTGGCTCTCTTTCGTAGCTCTCGCTGGCTCTCTTTCGTAGCTCTCGCTCGCTCTCTTTCGTAGCTCTCGCTCGCTCTCTTTCGTAGCTCTCGCTCGCTCTCTTTCGTAGCTCTCGCTCGCTCTCTTTCGTAGCTCTCGCTCGCTCTCTTTCGTAGCTCTCGCTCGCTCTCTTTCGTAGCTCTCGCTCTCTTTCGTAGCTCTCGCTCTTTCGTAGCTCTCGCTCTTTCGTAGCTCTCGCTCTCTTTCGTAGCGCTCGCTCTCTTTCGTAGCTCTCGCTCTCTTTCGTAGCGCTCGCTCTCTTTCGTAGCGCTCGCTCTCTTTCGTAGCGCTCGCTCTCTTTCGTAGCGCTCGCTCTCTTTCGTAGCGCTCGCTCTCTTTCGTAGCGCTCGCTCTCTTTCGTAGCGCTCGCTCTCTTTCGTAGCGCTCGCTCTCTTTCGTAGCTCTCGCTCGCTCTCTTTCGTAGCTCTCGCTCGCTCTCTTTCGTAGCTCTCGCTCGCTCTCTTTCGTAGCTCTCGCTCGCTCTCTTTCGTAGCTCTCGCTCGCTCTCTTTCGTAGCTCTCGCTCGCTCTCTTTCGTAGCTCTCGCTCGCTCTCTTTCGTAGCTCTCGCTCGCTCTCTTTCGTAGCTCTCGCTCGCTCTCTTTCGTAGCGCTCGCTCGCTCTCTTTCGTAGCGCTCGCTCGCTCTCTTTCGTAGCGCTCGCTCGCTCTCTTTCGTAGCTCTCGCTCGCTCTCTTTCGTAGCTCTCGCTCGCTCTCTTTCGTAGCTCTCGCTCGCTCTCTTTCGTAGCTCTCGCTCGCGCTCTTTCGTAGCTCTCGCTCGCTCTCTTTCGTAGCGCTCGCTCGCTCTTATACGTAGCTCTCGCTCTTTCAAAGCGCTCGCTCGCTCTTTCGTAGCGCTCGCTCGCTCTCCCTCGTGCCCTTTTGCTCTCCCTCTCGCTCTTGCGTGCTCTCGTTCTCATCTCCTCTCTCATTTTTGGTTTCCATTTTTTACTCTATTGGTATCAGTTCACAATAGCAGAATATGTGGTAACATTATCTCTGTTATTTGCCAGTTTTATCAATTTTTCAGTCTTTCCTGCTCTGATTTTATCATTTTAAATATGATTTCCATGTTATTGCACTGAATTTGCTGTGTGGACATCATCTTAGTCGCTTTCTTTTGGATTCTGTATCAAAGATCAATTCACAAAAGGTGATTACAAGTATGAAAATCCGTCTGGCCTCAGGACGGTGAGAACTATGAGATTCTAGGAGGCATTTATTGAAGTGGCACAATAAAGAGTCATTTGAGCTTGTGATAAAAGAAACGCTTCAGGAGATAAAATAATACTTCATTAAAAATAGAAGCTTACAAAAGTTAAAAGTCCATGCAAAAGAAAATATTCCATAGCCGTGCCGATTATTTTGATGAGATAAAGTAATGAATGTATAAAATAACCCTTGGGCTAATCCTGTGCTTTATTACTCATTGCTGTCCATTCCCACCAGCCTCCTGTGTTGGGAGAAATGATCTGAGGCACATAAACAAACTTTAATACATGTACATACATATACACATGTTTAGATGGGACCCCTGATGCAGCGAAACCGGGGCTCAGAACAGGAGATCGTCACACAACAGGTCAGCGGGACCAGGGTGGGGGAGGAGGGTCCTTTTTGTAAGTTCATCATACAGATTTTTCTGCCTCTAACTACACAAAGTGACAAATTCTTAATGCCCTTATCAACTGCTGCATCTGTGGGGGGTCTTGGATGGATGATACATTTTCGGATTCCTCGAATCGTTTGCAAATGTCGCCCAGAAATGTATTTTCTCTCATTCCACAGAAATCTGTGACGCTGACGAGGGACACATTCCATGGGCATTGAATCAGAGAGGCTCCTTGGTCTCCCTGTAGTAAACAATATGGCCTTGTTCTGCCCCCCCCCCCCCCCCCCCCCGCTGACAAATAGCTGGGGCTTTGTCCCGGCCTCTGCAGTAGGTGTTTTGTGGAGTGTAAATTGTGAGAAGCCCATTAAGTACGCTTGAAATGTTTTTATGCGAGATCCGATTGCACAGACACACTAAGCTGCTTAGCTGCCGCTCAGCACATTGGACACAGCTCGGGTTTAGGCTCCTGCATACATCTGCGGTGGAGTAGACTGTCAGCGGGTCTCTCTGCTTGGGAACGTATGATACTAAATAGTTGAGACTCCGAATCGCCATTGGTATAAACCTGCCCTTGATTCCTGAGAATGCTATTTTTTTTTCTTTCTCTTCAATACATTTTTTCTTTTTTTTTTTTTCTTTCTTTTTCTTTCTCTTTCTTTTTTTTTCTTTTTCTTTCTTTTTCTTTCTTTTTCTTTCTTTTTCTTTCTTTTTCTTTCTTTCTTTTTCTTTCTTTTTCTTTCTTTCTTTTTCTTTCTTTTTCTTTCTCTTTCTTTCTCTTTCTTTCTTCTTTCTTTTTCTTTCTTTTTCTTTTTTCTTTTTCTTTCTTTCTTTCTTCTTTCTTCTTTCTTTTTTCTTTTTCTTTCTTTCTTTCTTTCTTCTTTCTTTTTTCTTTTTTCCTTTTCTTTCTTCTTTTTCTTTCTTCTTTCTTCTTTCTTTTTCTTTCTTTTTCTTTCTTTCTCTTTTTCTTTCTTCCTCTTTCTTTTTCTCTTTCTTTCTTTTTTCTTTTTTCCTTTTCTTTCTTCTTTCTTCTTTCTTCTTTCTTTCTTTCTTTTTCTTTCTTTCTTTCTTTTTCTTTCTTTCTTTCTTTTTCTTTCTTTCTTTCTTTCTTTTTCTCTTTCTTTCTTTTTTTCTTTTTTCCTTTTCTTTCTTTCTTCTTTCTTCTTTCTTCTTTCTTTCTTTCTTTCTTTCTTTCTTTCTTTTTCTTTCTTTCTCTTTTTCTTTGGGCTCTTTCACACGGAGCGGACCGTTTCTGGGTCCGCTCCGTGTGTCCACCAAAGCTCAGCGGGGATCCCCGCTGAGCTGTCGGCGGATAGGGCGGTCCCCGCACACAGTGCAGGGACCGCCCTGTCTCTGCTCCGCTGTCCCCTATGGGGGACCGGATGCAGACGGACCGTCTGTCCGTCTGCATCCGGTCCGTCCCGCTGAACGGAAGAAAAATAGGGTTTCTTCCGTTCGGGAAAGCGGATCCCGACTGTTGCGGATGCTCCATCCGCTAACGGACGCGATCCCATAGGGATTCATTACAAGTCCGTTAACGGACCTGTAATGAGCGGACGAACGGTCCGCTAGTGTGAAAGGACCCTTTCTTTCTTTTTCTCTCTTTTTTTCTTTCTTTCTCTTTTTTTCTTTTTCTTTCTTTCTCTTTTTTTCTTTTTTTCTTTCTTTTTCTTTCTCTTTCTTTTTCTTTCTTTTTCTCTTTCTTTTTCTTTCTTTTTTTCTTTCTTTCTCTTTCTTTTTCTTTCTTTTTCTTTTTCTCTTTCTTTGTCTCTTTCTTTTTCTCTTTCTTTTTCTCTTTCTTTTTCTCTTTCTTTTTCTCTTTCTTTTTCTCTTTCTTTTTCTCTTTCTTTGTCTCTTTCTTTTTCTCTTTCTTTTTCTCTTTCTTTTTCTCTTTCTTTTTCTCTTTCTTTTTCTCTTTCTTTTTCTCTTTCTTTTTCTCTTTCTTTTTCTCTTTCTTTTTCTCTTTCTTTTTCTCTTTCTTTCTCTCTTTCTTTTTCTCTTTCTTTCTCTCTTTCTTTCTCTCTTTCTTTCTTTCTTTTTCTCTTTCTTTTTCTCTTTCTTTTTCTCTTTCTTTTTCTCTTTCTTTTTCTCTTTCTTTTTCTCTTTCTTTTTCTCTTTCTTTTTCTCTTTCTTTTTCTCTTTCTTTTTCTCTTTCTTTTTCTCTTTCTTTTTCTCTTTCTTTTTCTTTTTCTCTTTCTTTTTCTCTTTCTTTTTCTCTTTCTCTTTCTTTTTCTCTTTCTTTTTCTCTTTCTTTTTCTTTCTTTTTCTTTTTTTTTCTGGTGGATTTTACAATGCTATTAAATTGCACTTCAAATGTTAGGTTGCACATGCATGACTGTTCAGGGTGAGAAATTAGCCTGTGCCTCCTGTACCCAGCAGAGTGAGAGTCGGAAATGCAGAGTTTTTGTACCGTAATTCTCAAAGCGATATTCAACCCAAAACCAAAAATGTATTATGTTGCAGCTTTATCGACGGAAAATTCGACGCTGGCCCGACGTCCATACTTAACATAGGATACGCCTCATATAGCAGGGGTAACTTTACGCCGGAAAAAGCCTAACGTAAACGACGTCAAATGCGCCGGGTGGGCGGACGTACGTTTCTGAATCGGCGTATCTACCTAATTTGCATATTCCTCGCGTTAATCGACGGAAGCGCCACCTAGCGGCCAGCGTAAATATGCAACTAAGATCCGACGGCGTAAGAGACTTACGCCAGTCGGATCTTCGCAAAATTCCGTTGTATCTTGTTTTCTGAATACAGAAAAAAGATACGTCGGCGCATCCTAGAAGTTACGCGGAGTATCAATAGATACGCCAGCGTAACTTCTTTCTGAATCCGGCCCTCAGACTGGAGGAAGCGGTATATGACGAAAGCACTCGGGACGGTTCGTTACAGATGTAGGGGGGAGGTAGAGGAGGCTGGCATCACCATATATGGGCAGAAAAAAAGGGGGGGGGGGGGGGGGGCTTTAATCTTTTAAGCTATTTTATTGCCTGTCCTCGTGGGCTGGGAGCCCACAAATATAAGAAAATCTCTTCCTTTTTTCGTTAATTTATTTTTTTATATATATAAAAATTATTTTTAAGATTTTTTTTTTTTTTTTTTTTACTGTGGTGCATTATGTTACATTGCAGATGGACCCGCTTGTTTAAAAAAAGTTCCCCAATTTAATCCCTGCCATTCAGTCACCATATTTTGAGCTCTGGATGCGCCCACACCCATTTCTATTATTCCAGTTATCTGCGCCGTCCTGCCCGCCCCCGGCTTCGGTATAAACTTGTAGTAGGAGAATTAGAAGATTACCCGTGGGGATTTGTGGCTTTCCCAGTGATAAACATAGCCTGTGATCCACGGCTATTTCCATTAGCGATGCTATCAAGTTCACCGTTTTCCAGACTTTCCATTAACTCGCTATTTATACGCAGTCTGCGGAGTTCTGCAAAACAGCAGGTAACAGCGATTGGTGGAAAAAATAAAAAAGACAGATAAGCTGTATTTATATGGAATGATGGCGATGTTCGGATTTTACCAATACTTTCTGTAAGTGGCGACGGGGCTAAGGAGGGGAATAGCTTGGACCTTTAGAGCCCTTTTACATTGCGGCTTTTTTTGCCGTGTTTTCGCGGTAAAAATTGCGCTAATAAAACGCTCCCAATGCATCTCAATGGACCCTTTCACAATGAGGCGTTGCGCTGGAGGAGCGTTGAGAAAAGTCCTGCAAGCAGCATCTTTGGAGCAGTGTTTGAGCGCTGAAAAAAACGCTCCAAAAACTAATTGAAAACGCTGTAAAATCACGGTAAAATAGCGTTGTTTTACCGCTATTTTAACGCTCCGCTATAGGCGTTTCCAGTGTGAAAGGGCTCTTAGTGATTTAACAGCCTTTCCTTAGAACATCAGCAATATGGAGGACCAACGTTTCCTTATATGTTAAAACTATATATATATATATATATATATATATATATATATATATAGTGTGTTTTTGATTTTACCGCTCCCTGTAGTTTTGTTTTTAAAATATTTATTTTTATATATTTTATGTTTTTTTTATTTTTTTATTTTACTGCTCCCTGTATTATACGTTTTTTCTATTAATTTTTATTTTTTTATGTTTTATGTATTTTATGTTTTCAATTTTAACGCTCCCCGTATTTTGTGTTTTTTATTTATTTATTTTAAATACATTTTTAACTAAAACATTGCCTCAGCTTACCACTATGCAATCGGTCCCATTGGACTGAATACGTTTTAGAGCAGTGGTCTCCAAACTGTGGCCCTGGGGGCCAGATGCGGCCCTTTGCTTGCTTTTATGTGGCCCTTGGGGCACTATTTCATCCACTGATACCAACAATGGGGCATAATTCCCCTCACTGACCTCAATAAAGGGGCACAATGCCTCCCAATGACACCCATGATTGGACACAATTTCTCCCAATAACAATAACAATGGGGCCCAGTCACTCCAATAATGGGATACAATTCTCCCAATGACGCCATAGTATTGAATTGCCACTGGGTTTAAAAAAGACTGAATTTAGAAAAAAATATGCTTTTCTTAGTTTCTGATGGAAAAGAAGTACATTTTTCTCCTGTGCTGATGGGGCTGCACTGGTGGGCGCTGATGGGGCTGCACTGGTGGGCGCTGATGGGGCTGCACTGGTGGGTGCTGATGAGTTGCACTAATAATCGGGCACAGAATATCTGTGCCGATCTCCCCTGATCGGCTCTTCTCAACTTACACTGTCAGTGTGAGGAGAGGAAAGCCAATAACCAGAATTTCCTTGTTTACATGTGATGAGCTGTGATTGGACACAGCTGATCGCATGGGTAAATGGCTGCGTCATTGGCTCTTTACCGAGATCGGGGAAGTGCTATGTGCCGGGGACACAGTGCACCGCCGATCCCCACGTTGCGAGCTCCCGACGTGAGCGTTGGACGACGCCATATGACCTCATCCCAGAACAGTAGAACCACACCTCAGCCGTCGTTTTCCTATATGGCGGGCGGAAGGTGGTTAACCACTTAACCCCCGGACCATATTGCTGGTCAAAGACCAGAGCACTTTTTGCGATTCGCCACTGCGTCGCTTTAACTGACAATTGCGAGGTCGTGCGACGTGGCTCCCAAACAAAATTGGCATCCTTTTTTCTTCACAAATAGAGCTTTCTTTTCGTGGTATTTGATCACCTCTGCGTTTTTTAGTTTTTACGCTGTAAACAAAAATAGAGCGACAATTTTGAAAAAAAATAATATTTTATACTTTTTGCTATAATAAATATCCCCCAAAAATATATAAAAAAATAATTTTTTCTCCTCAGTTTAGGCCGATACGTATTCTTCTTCATATTTTTCGTATAAAAAAAAATCGCAATAAGCGTTTATTGATTGGTTTGCGCAAAAGTTATAGCGTTTACAAAATAGGGGGTATTTTTATGGCATTTTTATTAATGTTTTTTTGTTTTACTAGTAATGGCGGCGATCAGCGTTTTTTTTTTTTTTTTCGGTACTGCGACATGGCGGACACTTTTGACACATTTTTGGGACCGTTGGCATTTTTATAGCGATCAGTGCTATAAAAATGCATTGGATTACTATAAAAATGCCACTGGCAGGGAATGCCACACTAGGGAGCGGGGAAGGGTTAAGTATGTTCCCTGGGTGTGTTCTAACTGTAGGGGGGGGATGGACTGAAATGGGGAAATGACGGATCGCTGTTCATACATTGTATAAACAGAAGATCAGCATTTCTCTCCCTGACAGGACCAGGAGCTGTGTGTTTACACACACAGCTCCCCGTCCTCGCTCTTTAACGAGCGATCGCGTGTGCCCGGCGGCGATCGCGCCCGCCGGGCACGGGAGCGAGGTGACGTGTGCCCGGCTGCTGGGCAAGGTAACGTATAGCTACGTGCTCTCGCCCAGCAGACCCGACCTGCCGCCATATAACTGCGGCGGCTGGTCGGCAAGCAGTTAATGAGACCTCCAGTGTGTAAAAGATCCCGCATGTCTCCTATGTGCTCCACTGAATGTAATGCCCATCGCACTGCATGGCAACGGAGACCCGCAAGTGACGTCACTTCTGGGTCAACAACAATAAGGGGAGGAGAGTAGACCCGTGTCCGCTCTCCCCTCTACCTGGTGGCACCAACTATGCTGGTCCCGGGCCTGCAGATGGGCAACCGGAGATGGGATCCGGGCAGTGTGCGGCAGCCAAGGCACCAGGACAATATTTTCTTGTTGCCATTGCTACCTGGCGCCTGGTGTTTGTCAAGCCCTGTTTAGAGTATTAGAAGAGCTGAATTATTTACATTAACGTGGGGAAACTTGCTCCAGTACTGGCTACATGTGTGAGGGCCGAGGCACTTGGACCTTCGATCGCCGGTGGACCTTCGATCGCAGGATCTCTGCCAAGCTGAGAGGTGGAAGTTCAGACTGGTTGACCCTTCCCTTTAGCGTGGATCATGTGACGGGACACATACATTTGTGAAAGGAGCTCATAGACCTAATCAACTATATATATTTTTTTTTATTTTTTTTTTGCAATGTGGCGGGGTTGGGCTGGAGGTCCTCCATTCCAATCTACAAAGGGCAGATTTATTCTATTCATGTGTCACCGGCAATGCTGGACTTGGATGTAAGGAACTTGAATGGATCCCAACAGCTCCCCCTCCTTCCTGGGGCTTATTGATGACACCGTTTTCACATGTTAAAAAGGAATGAAAGACGACCTCCTTGAAGAGACCCGGCAGAGGACTCCGAGCTTGCTGGGAGTAGGACGGGGCGATGTGCCTGGAATGTCAATGAGGAGGAGATCATCGCCGGTCTTACTGCAGACTGAATCATGTGATCAGACAATCAAAGCTCCCCATATCCCACCTGGGATCCTCTTCTCCATCCCCCCAATATTATTCTGTGCTGTGTAAGGCTGCATTCACACCTGAGCGTAGGGCGTTCGGTCGTTTTTTCGGGCGTTTTTTTTTTGCGCGTATTCATGCTTATTTGCGCGTTTGCATACAGCGTCGTGCGACGTTTTTGTACTTCGGCGTTTCTTATTTTAGCCAATAGGAAAAATTATCATCTTTTCATCACTTGTTGCTATGTTGGTAGATTTTTTTTAATCTTCTGCATGGGCGACAAGTTCTATTGATTAAAGCGACGAAACGCCCATAGCAAACGCCCGTTGTCGCGCGATACGCTCAATACGCGCGTTTCCCATTACTTTCTATGGGGGAAAAAAAACGCTCAAACGCCTCTGTCGCACGATTCGCGCGACAAAAAAAGGTCCGGGACTTGTTTGAGCTTCGCGCGACAGGCGTTTGGGCGTTTAGGCGTTCAGGTGTGAACAGTCACCATAGGGAATAATGTTAATTCTCCCCTCTGGCGTTTGTGAGCAGTGCGCTTCAGGCGTAAAAACGCCTAGGTGTGAATGGGGCCTTAGTGTTCAGATTCTGAGCCGCCAATACACTCTGCACTGATAAATGCCAATACACTCTGCACTGATAAATGCCAATACACTCTGCACTGATAAATGCCAATACACTCTGCACTGATAAATGCCAATACACTCTGCACTGATAAATGCCAATACACTCTGCACTGATAAATGCTTCGCCTCCGATTCTCACAAATAGATTTTACTGCCTTGATTTATATCTTGTGTAGAGCAAAGCACTCCGGGCTTCATAGTCCTATAACCTGCCTGGAGATGACAAGTTTACACTTATTACCGGTCGTTTTATAGGAGATGTATGAGGTATAAAAAGATATACACTCCCAGGACACTTTATTAGGTACACCTTGCCAGTACTGGGTTGGACCCCCTTTATTAGGTACACCTTGCCAGTACCCGGTTGGACCCCCTTTGTTAGGTACACCTTGCCAGTACTGGATTGGACCCCCTTTATTGGGTACACCTTGCCAGTACTGGGTTGGACCCCCTTTATTAGGTACACCTCGACCAGTACTGGGTTGGACCCCCTTTATTAGGTACACCTTGCCAGTACTGGGTTGGACCCCCTTTATTGGGTACACCTTGCCAGTATCCGGTTGGACCCCCTTTATTAGGTACACCTTGCTAGTACCGGGTTGGACCCCCTTTATTAGGTACACCTTGCTAGTACCGGGTTGGACCCCCTTTATTAGGTACACCTTGCCAGTACCGGGTTGGACCCACTTTATTAGGTACACCTTGCCAGTACCCGGTTGGACCCCCTTTATTAGGTACACCTTGCCAGTACCCAGTTGGACCCCCTTTATTAGGTTCACCTTGCCAGTACTGGGTTGGTACACCTTGCCAGTACCCGGTTGGACCCCCTTTATTAGGTACACCTTGCCAGTACCCGGTTGGACCCCCTTTATTAGGTACACCTTGCCAGTACTGGCTTGGACCCCCTTTATTAGGTACACCTTGCCAGTACTGGGTTGGACCCCCTTTATTAGGTACACCTTGCCAGTATCCGGTTGGACCCCCTTTATTAGGTACACCTTGCCAGTATCCGGTTGGACCCCCTTTCTTAGGTACACCTTGCCAGTATCCGGTTGGACCCCCTTTATTAGGTACACCTTGCTAGTACCGGGTTGGACCCCCTTTATTAGGTACACCTTGCCAGTACCGGGTTGGACCCACTTTATTAGGTACACCTTGCCAGTACCCGGTTGGACCCCCTTTATTAGGTACACCTTGCCAGTACCCAGTTGGACCCCCTTTATTAGGTTCACCTTGCCAGTACTGGGTTGGTACACCTTGCCAGTACCCGGTTGGACCCCCTTTATTAGGTACACCTTGCCAGTACCCGGTTGGACCCCCTTTATTAGGTACACCTTGCCAGTACTGGCTTGGACCCCCTTTATTAGGTACACCTTGCCAGTACTGGGTTGGACCCCCTTTATTAGGTACACCTTGCCAGTATCCGGTTGGACCCCCTTTATTAGGTACACCTTGCCAGTATCCGGTTGGACCCCTTTTATTAGGTACACCTTGCTAGTACTGGGTTGGACCCCCTTTGTTAGGTACACCTTGCCAGAATCCGGTTGGACACCCTTTATTAGGTACACCTTGCTAGTACCGGGTTGGACCCCCTTTTGCCTTCATTCCTGAGAGATTTTGCTCCATAGTGACATGATAGGATCAGGCAGTTGCTGCAGGGGAGGGGAGAGGAGAGAAGGAGGGGATGCGCTAGGCAACTAATCTTAGATACCACCGGCCCCTTTAAGAACCACCATAATGCTGATGCGGCCCACGATGAAATTGGGTTTGACACCCCTGATCTACAGGCTGGTTGTGCTGAAGTCGAACAGTAACCAGCCTGTAAATTTTTCACGAAATTACTGCCGGCGACTGTAGCAGGGAAGGCTTCCCTCCAGCAGGGATTGCCCTATCAACACTAACGGTGTTGATGGGGGAATCAAGCAAATTTCTTTCATTCTGACATCTTTAGCTCATACATTGGACTTGCTGGGTGTTGATTTGGCCCCCCCCCCCCCTGTTCAGTCTTATGACTCTTGTGCAGTGCATGCTTATTATACAATCTAAGATGCAGTGTAGGATGAACGGTTAATGAGGAGGTTGCGGGGTGTGTGGGCGCCTCTGCCATGTATATATTTGTTTTATTAACACTCGTGTCTCAGAGGAGCCGTTTGATCCGCCCCCCCCCAGTGTCTGCTAATTATTTCATCACGCCCCCTCACTGATTACCATCGGGAAGAATGAGGTCATACGCCCGGATCTGCCCCTCCAATTGATGGCGTTGTGTAGATAACGCGGTTTGCGTCTCCCCCATACAGTATCTCTGTGACTTGTGGTCCCGTGGGACCCGATAAAACCTTGGAGCTCAATGCCTCTTCCATACAAGGCCATAGGGAGCCATGCTTGTTACTGGGAAGCCGTGTCATTGCACAGCCCTTCCCTACAATGGAGGACCGCGCTCTATTATCACTGCCATCTGCTGGGTCTCTCTTCTTTCCAGCTTTATAGAAAACACATGAAATATTATCAGCGTGTGATTGGACGTCAGTCCTCGCTTTTTCACCGACGATGTTCAGAGACTCCGGAATCTAATGAACATCGGGGTAGATTGTGCCTTGCAGTAGTCGTGTAGCTTTGATAATAATGGGGTAGATTCAATAAGCAATTGCGTCTGCGTAACCATAGTTACGCAGCGCAATTGCTTACTTGCGCCGGCGTATCGAATGCTCCTGATTCAGGAACCTCGATACGCCGACTGCAGCCTAAGATATGCCTGGCATAAGGCTCTTATGCCGTCATATCTTAGGCTGCATTCTTACGCAGGCCGCTAGGTGGCGTTCCCGTAGTGGTCAGCGTAGAGTATGCAAATTGCATACTAACGCAGATTCACAACCGTACGCGAGCCCTGCGTACGCAGTTTGCGTACGTCGGTTTTTGCGTAAGGCTGCCCCTGCTATTAGCAAGGGCAGCCAATGCTACGTATACCTGTCGTTCCTGCGTCGCGTTTTTCGAAAAATTACGTCGTTTGCGTAAGTGAATCGTGAATGGCGCTGGACGCCGTTCACTTTGAAGCAAATGACGTCCTTGCGACGTCATTTACCGCAATGCACGTCGGGAAAGTTTCCCGACGGAGCATGCGCACTATGTTCGGCGCGGGAACAAGCCTAATTTAAATGATCCACTCCCCCTATGGGATCGTTTAAATTACGCGCGCTTACGCCGGGCAGTTTTCCGGAGCGCTCACGCAAATTACGGAGCTACTTCTCCGTGAATCAAGCGTAGCGCAGGTAATTTACGGAGGCGCAGCGGCAAAACGGTACGCTGCGCCTCCGTAAGAAAAGCGCAAAGCTACCTGAATCTGGGCCAATGTTTGTGGCCATCAATGGGAGAAGTGCAATTGGCCGATACAGGCAAGAGTGTAGCTGCGGGGGTTGAAGAGCTTGCGTCTGAAACGTGGCCCATGGGGGGTCTTATTTGGGGCAGCCTCACAGGTGTACCTAGGCTGGCCACACATTATGACATTTTCCAAACCATACAATATGAGGTCAAACCTAAAAACGTTCAATTTGTATGCAGTCACACAGGCCCTTCCACTACATTGCTGGGTAAATCTAAAGGAAATTGAACAAGGTAATTGTATAATGTATGGCCAGCCTGAAAGTGGAACTACGCTGCATGTGAGAACCACAGACCAAAATTCTATTTGCAGTATCTACTCGAGTATAAGCCGAGGCACCTCATTTTACCACAAAAAATGGGAAAACTTATTGACTCAAGTATAAGCCTAGGGTGGGAAATGCAGCCGCTACTGTAAGTGGGAAAATAGGGTCAACTGTGCCCATACACAGCCTCAATGTGCCCACCTGTCTCATCTGTGCCCATCTGCATCCTTACTGCCCATCTGCAGCCTCGCTGTGCCCATCTGCAGCCTCGCTGTGCCCATCTGCAGCCTCACTGTGCCCATCTGCAGCCTCACTGTGCCCATCTGCAGCCTCACTGTGCCCATCTGCAGCCTCACTGTGCCCATGCGCAGCCTCACTGTGCCCACCTGTCTCATCTGTGCCCATCTGCATCCTCACTGCCCATGCGCAGCCTCGCTGTACCCACCTGTCATCAGTGCCCATCTGCAGCCTCACTGTGCCCATCTGCAGCCTCACTGTGCCCATCTGCAGCCTCACTGTGCCCATCTGCAGCCTCACTGTGCCCATGCGCAGCCTCACTGTGCCCACCTGTCTCATCTGTGCCCATCTGCATCATCACTGCCCATGCGCAGCCTCGCTGTACCCACCTGTCATCAGTGCCCATCTGCAGCCTCACTGTGCTCACCTGTGCCCATCTGCAGCCTCACTGTGCCCATGCGCAGCCTCACTGTGCCCACCTGTCTCATCAGTGCCCTTCTGCAGCCTCACTGTGCCCATCTGCAGCCTCACTGTGCTCACCTGTGCCCATCTGCAGCCTCACTGTGCCCATGCGCAGCCTCACTGTGCCCACCTGTCTCATCAGTGCCCATCTGCAGCCTCACTGTGCCCATCTGCAGCCTCACTGTGCCCATCTGCAGCCTCACTGTGCTCACCTGTGCCCATCTGTAGCCTCACTGTGCCCATCTGTAGCCTCACTGTGCCCATCTGTAGCCTCACTGTGCCCATCTGTAGCCTCACTGTGCCCATCTGTAGCCTCACTGTGCCCATCTGCAGCCTCACTGTGCCCATCTGCAGCCTCACTGTGCCCATCTGCAGCCTCACTGTGCCCATCTGCAGCCTCACTGTGCCCATCTGCAGCCTCACTGTGCCCATCTGCAGCCTCACTGTGCCCATGCGCAGCCTCACTGTACCCACCTGTCTCATCAGTGCCCATCTGCAGCCTCACTGTGCCCACCTGTCTCGGTGCCCATCTGCAGCCTCACTGTGCCCACCTGTCTCGGTGCCCATCTGCAGCCTCACTGTGCCCACCTGTCTCGGTGCCCATCTGCAGCCTCACTGTGCCCACCTGTCTCGGTGCCCATCTGCAGCCTCACTGTGCCCACCTGTCTCGGTGCCCATCTGCAGCCTCACTGTGCCCACCTGTCTCGGTGCCCATCTGCAGCCTCACTGTGCCCACCTGTCTCGGTGCCCATCTGCAGCCTCACTGTGCCCATCTGCAGCCTCACTGTGCCCATCTGCAGCCTCACTGTGCCCATCTGCAGCCTCACTGTGCCCATGCGCAGCCTCACTGTACCCACCTGTCTCATCAGTGCCCATCTGCAGCCTCACTGTGCCCACCTGTCTCGGTGCCCATCTGCAGCCTCACTGTGCCCACCTGTCTCGGTGCCCATCTGCAGCCTCACTGTGCCCACCTGTCTCGGTGCCCATCTGCAGCCTCACTGTGCCCACCTGTCTCGGTGCCCATCTGCAGCCTCACTGTGCCCACCTGTCTCGGTGCCCATCTGCAGCCTCACTGTGCCCACCTGTCTCGGTGCCCATCTGCAGCCTCACTGTGCCCACCTGTCTCGGTGCCCATCTGCAGCCTCACTGTGCCCACCTGTCTCGGTGCCCATCTGCAGCCTCACTGTGCCCACCTGTCTCGGTGCCCATCTGCAGCCTCACTGTGCCCACCTGTCTCGGTGCCCATCTGCAGCCTCACTGTGCCCACCTGTCTCGGTGCCCATCTGCAGCCTCACTGTGCCCACCTGTCTCGGTGCCCATCTGCAGCCTCACTGTGCCCACCTGTCTCGGTGCCCATCTGCAGCCTCACTGTGCCCACCTGTCTCGGTGCCCACCTGTCTCAGTGCCCATCTGCAGCCTCACTGTGCCCACCTGTCTCGGTGCCCACCTGTCTCAGTGCCCATCTGCAGCCTCACTGTGCCCACCTGTCTCAGTGCCCATCTGCAGCCTCACTGTGCCCACCTGTCTCAGTGCCCATCTGCAGCCTCACTGTGACCACCTGTCTCAGTGCCCATCTGCAGCCTCACTGTGACCACCTGTCTCAGTGCCCATCTGCAGCCTCACTGTGACCACCTGTCTCAGTGCCCATCTGCAGCCTCACTGTGACCACCTGTCTCAGTGCCCATCTGCAGCCTCACTGTGCCCACCTGTCTCAGTGCCCATCTGCAGCCTCACTGTGCCCACCTGTCTCATCAATGCCCATCTGCAGCCTCGCGTACCTTTGTCATGCAACTGCAGTCGACGTGTTCTGTCAAAAGTTCCAACTTATCAAATTCTCCAACCGGGTGTACTGCACGTGCGCGTCCACGAGAACGTCTTTCTGCTGCACATCGTCAACCTATCAAATACACCAACTCCACTAGCCACGGCACCTGCACAGTCTTCGTTTAACGCACGATAATCCCCTATCGCACACACCAAAAAATACGTTCTCGTGGACGCGCTCGCGAATGCGTGGAACGGCCGCCGACTACCATTAAGACAGCATGACACAGCGGGAGACTCGAGTATAAGCCGGGGGGCTTTTTCAGCATTAAAAAAAGTGTTGAAAAAGTCGGCTTATACTCGAGTATATATGGTAATTAATTTCTATTATTCAAAGCAAACTCCCACGCCCATCCATGGCTGTGCTTTATTTTGCTGAGAAATCACTGCCGCTCGTGCACGCGATCGCGCCCGCTGGCCACGCACATCTGGATCCCCCGCTGTGCATCGGGCGCCCGCCCTCTGGTGGCTCTCTTGGGCGAAGCCATTCTGCCGCAGTACATCTGCAGGAGCCGGTCGGGAAGCGGTTAATAAAGTATTCAGTATTAGACCTACATTGTGGATGCCCAAATCTGTTGGACCGCTTTCACACGAAGGGCCCAATCGGGTCCACCTGTCGGTTATTTTTCAGGCAGACCTGATCGGACCCTTTATTTACCCCTCTGGGTGTAAACAAACTTGTGTTTGTTTACACTCGCCTACCTCCAATCCGATCCAGAAAGGTATCTGTGCCCCTCACTCTAGATGGGTGGATCAGAGCCGTGGTTCTCAACCTCAGTCCTCGTGTACCCCCAACAGGCCATGTTTGCAGGTTCTCGCACAGGTACTTTAACCACTTAAGGACCCATTCACGCCGATATACGTCGGCAGAATGGCACGGCTGGGCACATCCACGTACATGTACGTGGCCCTTTAAACCCAGCCGTGGGGTCGCGTGCACGCGACCCGGTCCGAAGCTTCGTGGCCGCGGGACTCGCGGACCCGATCGCCGCTGGAGTCCCGCGATCGGTCCCACGGAACTGAAGAACGGGGAGAGCTGTGTGTCAACACAGCTTCCCCGTTCTTCACTGTGGCGCCGTCATTGATCGTGTGTTCCCTTTTATAGAGAACCACAATCAATGACGTCACACCTCCCTACAGTTAGAAACACATATGAGGTCACACTTAACCCCTTCAGCGCCCCCTGTGGTTAACTCCCAAACTGCAATTGTCATTTTCACAGTAATCCGTGCATTTTTAATGCATTTTTTTTGCTGTGAAGATGACAATGGTCCCAAAAAATGTGTCAAAATTGTCTGAAGTGTCCGCCATAATGTCGCAGTCACAAAAAATCGCTGATCGCCGCCATAAGTAGTAAAAAAAAAAAAACTAAAAAAAAAAAAAAATGCAATAAAACTGTCCCCTATTTTGTAAATGCTATAAATTTTGCGCAAACCAACGATAAACGCTTATTGCGATTTTTTTTTTTACAAAAATAGGTAGAAGAATATGTATCGGCCTAAACTGAGGAAAAAAAAATGTTTTTTTATATATTTTTGGGGGATATTTATTATAGCAAAAAGTAAAAAAATTGGCGTTTTTTTTTTTTCAAAATTGACGCCCTTTTTTTGTTTATAGCGCAAAAAATAAAAACCGCAGAGATGATCAAATACCACCAAGAGAAAGCTCTATTTGTTTGTGGAGAAAAAAAAGGACGCCAATTTTGTTTGGGAGCCACGTCGCACGACCGCGCAATTGTCGGTTAAAGCGACGCAGTGCCGAATCGCAAAAAGGGGCCTGGTCCTTTAGCTGCATTTTGGTCCGGGGCTTAAGTGGTTAATGCATAGGATGCATTAAGGTGAAAAAACAGGAACCTTTACAACCCTTTTAAAGAGAAGACTAAATCTCAAGCTGGCCCATGTGTAGAAAGGGGTTCATATTTCCATCCACTGTGTGGTAAACTAGTCCGGATGGTGGATTTGGCCCATTGGGTCAATCTTCCCATTGACTTACCCAACTGGAGCCAACGCAAACCACTAGATCTGTTTCTTTGACTCGGTATAAAGGGGTCTCTTGTGATTTAGAAGCCTATTTAAAAAAAATGAAACCTCTGGCTTTATGTTGTCCACCAACTTCTGCAGGAATTTCCTTTCTCTTCTCCGAATTTGGAACCCCCCCCCCCCTCCATCACATACAGACAAGTACTATGTAGTTCAGTGTGCTGTGATTTGCTCTCGATCGGTAAGGAGATCTTCCCCGGGAAGCTGCCATGGACTGATCTCCAGCTTGCAGTATAAAAGCTGAATAATGGAAACATCTGCAATTACCTTTGAATGGGAATTGTTTGAGTTTGGGTGACGTCCTTTGATGAAACCATCCCTGGGAATCCGCATGTCTCGTCCTGAACAAAGCTCTGTTCTGCATGGAGAAGAGCAAACATTCTGCTAAATTGGGATCTCACATGTCTTTGTTCTCCCGTGAATGATGGTCTATTGTGACGCTGCCACCTGGCAGGCCTGAGGAAGGTGCCAATTGTCTGATCCATCCAGGTGAAACGTGAGGCAGTTATATAAAAAACAAACCTTATGGGCAAAACGGTGAACCTGATTATACAAACGAAGTGCATCTTCCCTGCTGGCTGTCATTACCGTCGCTGCTCTGCTGTAACATGCTCTGCATAATGCTGGGGGATCCAAGCTCACCTTAATGAGGCTTAGTAATAATTATTCAATTGTGCTTAATGTAAAGTGTACCGTATATACTCGAGTATAAGCCGAGTTTTTCAGCACATTTTTGTTGTGCTGAAAATGCACCCCTCGGCTTATACTCGAGTCACCTTTGTGCACCTGATCTCCCGGATTTTGGGGACCCAGTACCGGCCGGCCGTAGTTTTTTGTCCAGGGGGACCTACGGCCGGTAGACATGTGCACAACAAAAAGTTAGAATCTTTAAAGGGGTTGTAAAGGTACAATTTTTTTTTCCCTAAATAGCTTCCTACCTTAGTGCAGTCCTCCTTCACTTACCTCATCCTTCCATTTTTCTTTTAAATGTCCTTATTTCTTCTGAGAAATCCTCACTTCCTGTTCTTCTGTCTGTAACTCCACACAGTAATGTGAGGCCTTCTCCCTGGTATGGAGTGTCGTGCTCGCCCCCTCCCTTGGACTACTGGAGAGTCGGGACACCCATTAACACAAGCTCCTTTCTCTATCTGCAACGTAGAGAGCGTCCTGACTCTCCTGCTTGCCCCCTCAAGGGAGAGGGCGAGCACGACACTCCACACCAGGGAGAAAGCCTCACATTACTGTGTGGAGTTCCAGACAGAAGAACAGGAAGTGAGGATTTCTCAGAAGAAATAAGGACATTTAAAAGCAAAATGGAAGGATGAGGTAAGTGAAGGAGGACTGCACTAAGGGAAAGGAAGCTATTTAGGGGGAACAAAAATTGTACCTTTACAACTCCTTTAAGGAGATATTTGCAGAAAATCGGGCCCTTCTGCATGCATGCGCGGGAGTGACGTCATCGCCGCTCCGGCCAGTCACAGCGCTGGAGCGGCGATACCCAGAAGTCACTCCGGGTATCATGGCGGAGGAGAGGAACGAGGGTCGGTGCGGGTTCTTCGATCTAAGGCAAGGAATTGATAATGAGCTAGTATGCTAGTCATACTAGCTCATTATGCCTTTGCCTTGCAGTTTTTTTTTTCCTGGGTATACAGCCGCTTTAATATTTATTCCATATCCCCCCCCTTTTATTTCTCCCCTTTGGATCAATAATTGCTTTATTGGATTTTTAAACTATTATATATTAGGTGCAATGTGTATGTTTTGTTTGTTTTTTGTGAAGAAAAATTTAATAAAAAGATAAAAAATTAAAATAAAAATAACATGAAAAAGATGCACTTCGCAGCCCACAGACCATACCGCCGGTGACCGGTCCTTTGGGCTCAGCGTGTTTCTCCATAACTATATTGTTTTCTCAGTTTGCATTGTATTCCTGCTTCTTCTTCCCCCAGCAGCCCAGGACGGGTCAGGTACACCAAGTGATTATTAAGCCTTTTGTATGGACAACTAACTTGTGATGTTTTGGTTTTTCTTCTCTCTGTGTCTCTCTGATCTGACCTTCTCTCCCATGTTACTGACACAGGTTTATTTTCTCTCCCTTTAGAGAGTTTTGAGGTGACAGTCACCAAAGAAGGTGATAACGGGTTCTTTCTCTCCTCTTATGACTTATTAACCCCACTAACTTTTTGGTTCTGAAAACAAAAACGACAAAAAATAAATGGGGAATCAGCACTTGGCTCCTTCAGCGCCATACAGCCTGCTGCAGAGCGTTGCTCGCCAGTACTGGCGCTGAAAGGGTTAAACAGAAGATACTCTGATCCCTTTTTTATATAATCTTCTGTTTTCATTTTTTTTTTTTTTCATTTGGATCATTTTAATTTTCTAATTCCAAATGAATTGTTATGTGATGGAAATCCCCATGTTGATTAGAAATATCTAGCGATCAGACATCCGTTTCAGGACAGTGATTGGATTAGCTAGGTTGAGGTATGTTTGCTTAGGTTTCAGGATGCCGCGTAAGTACTATTGTGGTGGTTTACAGCACAGCGGGGTTAGAAGCACCCGAAAAGCGCCACTATAACAGCGGTAAGATCCCTTTCACGCTGCTAGTGCAGCCGATGAAAAGGTTAAGACTTGCCCACAAAGTGCTGCTGCGTAAGCTCTGCCCATTGATTTCAATGGCAGGGGGGGATAAGGAACCATGTATACAGCTCTCCCGGACCGCCCCAGAGATGCTGCGCACAAGACTTTTTTTCCGGGCCTGCAAACGCACCGCCCCAGTATAAGAGCACTCAGACTTTCAGGCCCCGTACACACGAGGAGACATGTCCGCTGAAAATGGTCCGCAGACCACGGCCTAGTGTACGGCCTAGCGGACAGGTTTCCAGCGGACAAACGTTTCTAAGCATGCTTAGAAACTTGTCCGCTGGAAACATGTCCGTCGGACATGTCCGATGGTTAGTACGCCTAATCGGACATGTCCGCTGGTTATTACGTCTAACCAGCGGATCGAAATCCCGCGCATGCGTCGAATTGATTCGACGCATGTGTGGAAGCATTGAACTTCCTGGTTTGCGCACGTCACCGCGTTCTCTGTCCGCGGGGATTTTGGTCTGATGGTGTGTACACACATCAGACCAAAATATCCCAGGAGACATGTCCGATGAAAACGGTCCGCGGACCGATTTCATCGGACATGTCTCCTCGTGTGTACGGGGCCTCACACTGGGGAGGCATGAGAGGCGCTTTTCATGCGATTTACAGGTGCGCTATTTTTAGTGCTAAAACGCCTGAAAAGGACCTTCAGTGTGAAAGAGGTCTTAAGTGCTGCTTGGTCCCCCCAGCTCTCTCCTCATTGGCTCTTTGATATTGTCTCAGCTCAGCCAACGAGGAGGGAGAGCCCTCATCCAGCGATCGGGGGGGGGGGGGGGACTCGGGTAAGGGGGGGTGCAGCTTGTACACAGGCCACGTTCATATTGAGGGTGGGTTTGAAATTGTGCGACTTCAGTCGAACTCGCATAATTTCAAAGCGTCCGATTTCAAGCTCGTTTTCACAGACATCTGTGTGACTTCATACACAGATGTCTATAGTAATCGCCCCCCAGGTCGCCAAAAGTGTCGCAGAAGCTACTTTTGGGGATCGGTGCAGCACCACAAAGTCGGCGTCGCACCGATTTAGACGGTGCCATTGCCGGTGACTTGTCGTTAAGGTTCCCCTATCGCGATGGTCCCTGTAAGGACTGCGCAGGCGCAATCCTTGCCGACAGAAATCTCCGAACCTCGGCCGGCATCCAGGCTCATTCCTTAACATCCCCGTGGATTGGAGGATGTTAAAAAAAGAGCCAGGAGGCCAAGCGAGCGGAGCGAGGACGTGAGGCCGACTGGCCACTTTCCTCATTCCACGTCGCCCTGGATGTCGGCCGAGGTTCGGAGATTTCGGTCGGCAAGGATTGCGCCTGTGCAGTCCTTACAGGAACCATCTCGATAGCCGGAACCATATCGTCAGATCACCGGCAATAGGCTCCGATTTGGCATGCGATGCGACTGTCAATTTGCATGTCAAATCGGCTCAATGTGACCGTGGGCTCAGCCTTTACAACCACTTTAATTCCTCATATAAAGTTGGTGAACAAAGCCAATCAGATCATTCATCTATGGCAGCGTTTCTCAACCCTGTCCTCAAGTACCCCCAACAGGCCATGTTTGCAGGTTTTCCTTTTTTCTTGCACAGGTGCTTTAAGTCAATGGCTTGGTGTTTTGGACAGCTATTTTCCCAAAGCATGGCCTGTTGTGGGCGCTTCAGGACAGGGCTGAGAACCACTTCTCTATGCCACTGGTCTCCAAACTCTGGCCTGTGCGCTAGATGCTTACCTTTTTTTTTTTTTGTACAAACTTTATTTGAAAAGTACAACATGGTACATTGTGCTGCTGTACAATGACATGCGATCCTTTCCAGTGCGCTGTGATAAAAATGCGCCATGTCTGCATGTTATCGCAGATCGCTGCCGTGTAGATCTGGGCTGCATTGCAGTGTGACTAGGACACATAGAAAACGGTTGTTGTCGGTGTGTCCTGGCGGTGACTGGCGTTCTTCCAGTGCAGAATAACACCGGTCACCACACTGGCCCTGAATGTTCTATAAACCTGATGACGAGGGCAGAGCCGGCTTGTCTGGCTCTCAGGACGGCAATGTCACCGGCCCTCTGTAAAATCCTTTTTTAGAAGTTGCCTACCCTATGCATGTATTTTATTAGCATCGCCCTCCTATAACTAGAATTGTATATTGGGAGCAAACCTCATACCTCTTCCAGCTCTGCCTTCTTGTTAAATAGCTTTTGTAATGGATGTCTGAGCCGCTGATATT